>NC_039269.1:18184879-18223633 GCF_003368295.1 Carassius auratus | reverse complement strand
TTAAAGCTGCAAGCAGCATTTTACCGGGTTTCAAGCACATTAAGACCTCTGAGTGCGTCAGAGCCAACCTGGATGTATGGATGACAGTTAACACATCCAAAATGGAGAACAGGCTAAACAGACAGACACGCACACTGAAAGTAAATGATTAGACTAATATATGTATACTCATTAAGCATATGCACACACACACACACACACACACAAAGACACACAAAGATACACATATACATGCACAAACATTTTGTGGCAGATATAGGTATTTGATAAAAAGTGATAGGTGACAATAAGCTTATTGCAAGTCTTCTCTTTTTTTAGAGTTTAGATGTCATTTTCAGATTAAACTGTAATCATAATGTGGCAAAATTGTTTAAAACTGATACATCTGTATGAACAAAATGGAAAACATCAATTCAATGAGATACAAAATGTTATAACAGTTAATTTATTAATGTTTTGGCATGAATTCATAAAAACAGTACTAGCTGAAAGAGCCCATTAGTGGTCTTCCGCTGCCATCTAGTGGTTATAAATTGCATTTACTCAAACAACACTGTGTTTTTAAACATAAACTGTTAAAGTGTTGTTGTTGGGGGTTTTTTTGCCCTATCTCTCTTAAATGTTGCATGCTTGTTTAGAATGAAATTATGCATTACTTTACACAGTTTTGATAATTTGTGGGATTTCTGTTTGTATTAATAGGTCTTTGTGCCTCTGGGGTGGTCTCGGCCAACCAGGATGTATGGATGACATTTAAATACATCCAAAAGACAGACACAGACACACTGAAATTAAATGATTAAACTAGTTTTTAAGAGTTTAGATGTCATTCAGGTTTCACTGTAATCACAATGTGGCAAAATTGTAAAAAATGATGTGTCTGTATGAACAAAATGGAAAACATTGATTCAATAAGATGTAACATGTTATAACAGTTAATTTATTAATGTTTTGGCATGAATTCATGAATCCTTTCTACAGTACTGTTCATTTTAACTGAATGAGCCCATTAGTGGTCTTCCGCTGCCATCTAGTGGTTATAAATTGCATTTACTGAAACAACACTGTGTTTCTAAACATAACTGTTATAGTGTTGTTATTTTTTTTATTTTTGCCCAATCTCTCTTAAATTTTGCATGCTTGTTTAGAATGAAATCATGCATTATTTTACACAGTTTTGATCATTTGTGGGATTTCTGTTTGTATTAATAGGCCTTTGTGTACACTATGCAAATAACATAATATAAAATTACTGGTTTATAGTTGTCTAAATGCAATTGTTCAACATGTTTTTGATAATTATTGACCTTCAGAGTCTAGAGAATTGTACTTCAGTGGTTTTATTGATTTTCATCTTATACCCGATCACTAGTTTGCCAAAGTACCTTTTTAAAATAATCTTGAATGTTTAATTAACAGCTTTATTGACAACGTTGGTCCCAGAGGCAAAGTTGTTCAGAATGAGGATATTTATCAAATGATATAAAGATTTAGTGTTTTTGAGTGAATATATGAGCATTTACAAACAATTTGAGGCCATTTACCATATAAATCTTGTGTTTTGAGACCTTTTCTACTGTTATAGCGCCACCTATGGTCTGATCTCCATGAAACTTTGCATGCTTGTTAAGAGTTACAAGTTAGATGATTTCACCGAGTTTCATAAAGTTTTGAGTTTTCGTTAAGGTTTTATAGGCTTTGGGGTATGTTTGGCCACACCCCTTTTTCTAAATTACCCCTTTACAGCTGACCAAAGGACAAAATTCAACATTTTTTTAATAATTATTGATCTAGAGAGTCCACAGAATATTACTGCAGTGGTTTGGTTCCGATCGGACAAAAAACCTAGGACTAGTTCGCAAAAGTAGGTTTTTAACATATTTGTGAATAACAATTGAATGATTTGATTGACAGCAATGGTTCTTGAGGCAAAGTTGTGCATTATGAGGAGATCTATCAAATGATATGCATACTGTGTTGATATGTGAAACACCACGTGATTACAGAGCCATAAAACTCGTTAGCGCCAACTAGTGGCCGATTTCTTTCAAAATTCTTACAGACCTTAAGGTTCATGAGTCGAACGTACCCAGCGAGTTTCGTTCCGATCAACATCCGTTAACCCTTTCAAATAGGTGCTTAAAATTGTTTGGCCAATGGCGGCCATGTTTTTTTTAGATATGCAAATGTCCTCATATGTACTTGTGCCCCTTCAGACCGAGACATTGCATACCAGTTTTCAAGTCGATCGAGGCAACAGTTGCCTAGTTATAGCCATTTATGTGTTTTTTCTATCTTATAGCGCCCCCAAGTGGCAGAGATGCGCAATATTTTTGATTTGACCAAAGATTGAGCTTATACATATGTATACCGAGTTTGGTGAAGATATCTCATTCCGTTCAAGAGTTATAGTTAAAATAGCATTTGGCTAACGTTAGCATAGACGTTTTTTGGTGTACTGTTTCGCGTAAGAATTGAAATTTCAACTTTTTTTTGATAATTATTGATATTGAGTGTCCAGGGAATATTTATGAAGTGGTTTGGTTCTGATTGGTTGAAAATCCTAGGACTAGTTCGCAAAAGTAGGTTTCGGATTTAGCTCGATTTTGCGAGAAAACGGTGCGTCGTAGACCCCAAAAAGGCGCCGTGCACTTTTGTTCGGGCTAACCCAAGGATTGCAACAGTGCCATGTTTTTGAGTCTATGGCTAACGGTTTACACTTTACGGCCAAAATTGTCCAAAATTTTTGTTTTTTGCGCTGTAGCGCCCCCGTTAGGCCGATTGGGCCGGTTCTTTGTATCTGAGTAGCGAGCAAGACTACTACCATCTGACCAAGTTTCAGCTCTCTAGGCCTTACGGTTTGGGCTGCACGTTCAGTTTTAAGGCGGAAGAATAATAATAATAATAATAATAATAATAATTAAAGCTGCAAGCAGCATTTACCGGGGTTCAAGCACATTAAGGCCTCTGAGGTGGTCAGAGCCAACCTGGATGTATGGATGACAGTTAAACACATCCAAAATGGAGAACAGGCTAACAGACAGACACGCACACTGAAAGTAAATGATTAGACTAATATATGTATACTCTATAAGCATATGCACACACACACACACACACACACACACACACACACACACAAAGACACACAAAGATACACATATACATGCACAAACATTTTGTTGCAGATATAGGTATTTGATAAAAAGTGATAGGTGACAATAAGCTTATTGCAAGTCTTCTCTTTTTTTAGAGTTTAGATGTCATTTTCAGATTAAACTGTAATCATAATGTGGCAAAATTGTTAAAACTGATACATCTGTATGAACAAAATGGAAAACATCAATTCAATGAGATACAAAATGTTATAACAGTTAATTTATTAATGTTTTGGCATGAATTCATAAAAACAGTACTAGCTGAAAGAGCCCATTAGTGGTCTTCCGCTGCCATCTAGTGGTTATAAATTGCATTTACTCAAACAACACTGTGTTTTTAAACATAACTGTTAAAGTGTTGTTGTTGGGTTTTTTTGCCCTATCTCTCTTAAATGTTGCATGCTTGTTTAGAATGAAATTATGCATTACTTTACACAGTTTTGATAATTTGTGGGATTTCTGTTTGTATTAATAGGTCTTTGTGCCTCTGGGGTGGTCTCGGCCAACCAGGATGTATGGATGACATTTAAATACATCCAAAAGAAAGACACACACACAGTGATATTAAATGATTAAACTAGTTTTTAAGAGTTTAGATGTCATTCAGGTTTCACTGTAATCACAATGTGGCAAAATTGTAAAAAATGATGTTTCTGTATGAACAAAATGGAAAACATTGATTCAATAAGATGTAACATGTTATAACAGTTAATTTATTAATGTTTTGGCATGAATTCATGAATCCTTTCTACAGTACTGTTCATTTTAACTGAATGAGCCCATTAGTGGTCTTCCGCTGCCATCTAGTGGTTATAAATTGCATTTACTGAAACAACACTGTGTTTCTAAACATAACTGTTATAGTGTTGTTATTTTTTTTATTTTTGCCCAATCTCTCTTAAATTTTGCATGCTTGTTTAGAATGAAATCATGCATTATTTTACACAGTTTTGATCATTTGTGGGATTTCTGTTTGTATTAATAGGCCTTTGTGTACACTATGCAAATAACATAATATAAAATTACTGGTTTATAGTTGTCTAAATGCAATTGTTCAACATGTTTTTGATAATTATTGACCTTCAGAGTCTAGAGAATTGTACTTCAGTGGTTTTATTGATTTTCATCTTATACCCGATCACTAGTTTGCCAAAGTACCTTTTTAAAATAATCTTGAATGTTTAATTAACAGCTTTATTGACAACGTTGGTCCCAGAGGCAAAGTTGTTCAGAATGAGGATATTTATCAAATGATATAAAGATTTAGTGTTTTTGAGTGAATATATGAGCATTTACAAACAATTTGAGGCCATTTACCATATAAATCTTGTGTTTTGATACCTTTTCTACTGTTATAGCGCCATCTATGGTCTGATCTCCATGAAACTTTGCATGCTTGTTAAGAGTCATCTGTTACATGATTTCACTGAGTTTCATAAAGTATTGAGTTTTCGTTAAGGTTTTATAGGCTTTGGGGTATGTTTGGCCACACCCCTTTTTCTAAATTACCCCTTTACAGCTGACCAAAGGACAAAATTCAACATTTTTTTAATAATTATTGATCTAGAGAGTCCACAGAATATTACTGCAGTGGTTTGGTTCCGATCGGACAAAAAACCTAGGACTAGTTCGCAAAAGTAGGTTTTTAACATATTTGTGAATAACAATTGAATGATTTGATTGACAGCAATGGTTCTTGAGGCAAAGTTGTGCATTATGAGGAGATCTATCAAATGATATGCATACTGTGTTGATATGTGAAACACCACGTGATTACAGAGCCATAAAACTCGTTAGCGCCAACTAGTGGCCGATTTCTTTCAAAATTCTTACAGACCTTAAGGTTCATGAGTCGAACGTACCCAGCGAGTTTCGTTCCGATCAACATCCGTTAACCCTTTCAAATAGGTGCTTAAAATTGTTTGGCCAATGGCGGCCATGTTTTTTGAGATATGCAAATGTCCTCATATGTACTTGTGCCCCTTCAGACCGAGACATTGCATACCAATTTTCAAGTCGATCGAGGCAACAGTTGCCTAGTTATAGCCATTTATGTGTTTTTTCTATCTTATAGCGCCCCCAAGTGGCAGAGATGCGCAATATTTTTGATTTGACCAAAGATTGAGCTTATACATATGTATACCGAGTTTGGTGAAGATATCTCATTCCGTTCAAGAGTTATAGTTAAAATAGCATTTGGCTAACGTTAGCATAGACGCTTTTTGGTGTACTGTTTCGCGTAAGAATTGAAATTTCAACCTTTTTTTGATAATTATTGATATTGAGTGTCCAGGGAATATTTATGAAGTGGTTTGGTTCTGATTGGTTGAAAATCCTAGGACTAGTTCGCAAAAGTAGGTTTCGGATTTAGCTCGATTTTGCGAGAAAACGGTGCGTCGTAGACCCCAAAAAGGCGCCGTGCACTTTTGTTCGGGCTAACCCAAGGATTGCAACAATGCCATGTTTTTGAGTCTATGGCTAACGGTTTACACTTTACGGCCAAAATTGTCCAAAATTTTTGTTTTTTGCGCTGTAGCGCCCCCGTTAGGCCGATTGGGCCGGTTCTTTGTATCTGAGTAGCGAGCAAGACTACTACCATCTGACCAAGTTTCAGCTCTCTAGGCCTTACGGTTTGGGCTGCACGTTCAGTTTTAAGGCGGAAGAATAATAATAATAATAATAATTAAAGCTGCAAGCAGCATTTACCGGGGTTCAAGCACATTAAGGACTCTGAGGTGGTCTGAGCCAACCTGGATGCATGGATGACATTTAAACATCCAAAATGGAGAACAGGCTAACAGACAGACACACACACTGAAAGTAAATGATTAGACTAATATATGTATACTCTATAAGCATATGCACACACACACACACAGAAAGACACACATATACATGCACAAACATTTTGTTGCAGATATAGGTATTTGAAATAAGTGATAGGTGACAATAAACTTATTGCAAGTCTTCTCTTTTTAAGAGTTTAGATGTCATTTTCAGGTTAAACTGTAATCACAATGTGGCAAAATAGTAAAAACTGATATATCTGTAAGAACAAAATGGAAAACATTGACTCAATGAGATTTAAAATGTTATAACAGTTACATTTTTAATGTTTTGGGATGAATTCATGAATCCTTTCAACAGTACTGTTCAACTTAACTGAATGAGCCCATTAATGGTCTTCCACTGCCATCTAGAGGTTATAAATTGTATTTACTCAAGCAACACTGTTTTTAAACATAACTGTTATAGTGTTTTTTTTTTTTTTTTGCCCAATCTCTCTTAAATTTTGCATGCTTGTTTAGAATGAAATTATGCATTGTTTTACACAGTTTTGATAATGTGTGGGCTTTCTGTTTGTATTAATAGGCCTTTGTGTACACTATGAAAAGAACATATTATAAAATTACTGGTTTATAGTTGTCCAAATGCAATTGTTCAACATGTTTTTGATAATTATTGACCTTCAGAGTCTACAGAATTGTACTTCAGTGGTTTTATTGATTTTCATCTTAAACCGTATCACAAGTATGCCAAAGTAACTTTTTAAAATAATCTTGAATATTTAATTAACAGCTTTATTGACAACATTGGTCCCAGAGGCAAAGTTGTTCAGAATGAGGAGATCTATCATATGATATGAAGATTTAGTGTTTTTGAGTGAATATATGAGCATTTTCAAACAATTTGGGGCCATTTACCATATAAATCTTGTGTTTTGAGACCTTTTCTACTGTTATAGCGCCACCTATGGTCTGATCTCCATGAAACTTTGCATGCTTGTTAAGAGTCACCTGATACATGATTTCACTGAGTTTCATAAATTTTTGAGTTTTCGTTTAGGTTTTATAGGCTTTGGGGTATGTTTGGCCACACCCCTTTTTCTAAATTACCCCTTTACAGCTAACCAAAGGACAAAATTCAATATTTTTTTAATAATTATTGATCTACAGAGTCCACAGAATATTACTGCAGTGGTTTGGTTCCGATCGGACAAAAAACCTAGGACTAGTTCGCAAAAGTAGGTTTTTAACATATTTGTGAATAACAATTGAACGATTTGATTGACAGCAATGGTTCTTGAGGCAAAGTTGTGCATTATGAGGAGATCTATCAAATGATATGCATATTGTGTTGATATGTGAAACACCACGTGATTACAGAGCCATAAAACTCGTTAGCGCCAACTAGTGGCCGATTTCTTTCAAAATTCTTACAGACCTTAAGGTTCATGAGTCGAATGTACCCAGCGAGTTTCGTTCTGATCAACATCCGTTAACCCTTTCAAATAGGTGCTTAAAATTGTTTGGCCAATGGCGGCCATGTTTTTTTGAGATATGCAAATGTCCTCATAAGTACTTGTGCCCCTTCAGACCAAGACACTGCATACCGATTTTCAAATTGATCGAGCCAACGGTTGCCTAGTTATAGCAATTTATGTGTTTTTTCTATCTTATAGCGCCCCCAAGTGGCAGAGATGCGCAATATTTTTGATTTGACCAAAGATTGAGCTTATACATATGTATACCGAGTTTGGTGAAGATATCTCATTCCGTTCAAGAGTTATAGTTAAAATAGCATTTGGCTAACGTTAGCATAGACGCTTTTTGGTGTACTGTTTCGCGTAAGAATTGAAATTTCAACTTTTTTTTGATAAATATTGATATTGAGTGTCCAGGGAATATTTATGAAGTGGTTTGGTTCTGATTGGTTGAAAATCCTAGGACTAGTTCGCAAAAGTAGGTTTCGGATTTAGCTCGATTTTGCGAGAAAACGGTGCGTCGTAGACCCCAAAAAGGCGCCGTGCACTTTTGTTCGGGCTAACCCAAGGATTGCAACAATGCCATGTTTTTGAGTCTATGGCTAACGGTTTACACTTTACGGCCAAAATTGTCCAAAATTTTTGTTTTTTGCGCTGTAGCGCCCCCGTTAGGCCGATTGGGCCGGTTCTTTGTATCTGAGTAGCGAGCAAGACTACTATCATCTGACCAAGTTTCAGCTCTCTAGGCCTTACGGTTTGGGCTGCACGTTCAGTTTTAAGGCGGAAGAATAATAATAATAATAATAATAATAATAATAATAAAAATCCTAACAAATACAATAGGGTTTCAGCACTGCGTGCTTGAACCCCTAATAAAAATCCTAACAAATACAATAGGGTTTCAGCACTGCGTGCTTGAACCCCTAATAATAAAAATCCTAACAAATACAATAGGGTTTCAGCACTGCGTGCTTGAACCCCTAATAATAATAATATTAAAAAAACAAAACCGGAATTAACCAGCCTGGACCTAATCTCAGCACTGAATTTCCTAAGAGGGTCTACCATTAAAAATATTTCTGATAGTTTGCTTCTTCAACACTCTTTACATTCAGGATCATGTTCATGTTCATATTTCACAATTATATACTTTAATAGCATTTATTAAAAGTTTTTTGTGTTTGACAGGACATTGTTCTTAATCTCAACGGCAAAATTACTAATGATTTTTTTTTTTTTTTTTACAATTGTAATTGTTGATGTTGTTTTTTTTGACAATTAAATATTTTAATTAATGCTATTGATTAAAAATTAGATATGATGGAATTTAAAAAGTACTACTAATAATAATAATAATAATAAAACATGTATTATTATTATTATTATTATTATAAACAATTCTCAATTAATATTAAAAAGGCCATAATAATAATAATAGTTTCATTGTTGTTGTTGTTATCAACATTTCAGAATTATTATTACAAAAGTTCACAATAATAAATAATAATAATTGTTGTTGTTGCATATATTATATTATATTATATTATATTATATTATATTATATTATATTATATTATATTATATTATATTATATTATATTATATTATATTATTGTGACAATCTGAGTTTGTTTTGATCTGGTTTCCTGTCTTGTTTTATTTTATTGTGTTGTACTCTTAACAGTTCTCTAGTCCGGTAATTAGTTCATGCTCTCCTCTGTTCATTGTCTGTTTAGATTCTGTAGTTGCTAATTGACTGAGTACTCAGTTCAGGTGCTGCTTGTTTAGTTCTTGTTTGGTGGCTCTATTTAAGCTCTCAGTTTCTCCTAAATTGGTGTCTGGTATTGAAGGTCTTTCTTTGATAGTAGTGTTGAAGTATTTATCCTGTGAGCACCTGTGTTTATGTTGGTGAATTTAAATGTAGTACCTTGGATTTTTACATCTTCTTCATAGAGCGCCTATCTCTGCACTACGTCTGTGACATATATTATATTATATTATATTATATTATATTATATTATATTATATTATATTATATTATATTATATTATATTATATTAGATTAGATTAGATTAGATTAGATTATGTGCACTGTAATTTAATATGAGGTTGGATAGATTGTTTTCACTGTTGTGCCTGGTGGATGTAGTGCTGTATGCAAGATCTGCATCAGATTTGAAACATACTTTAAAAGTATGGGAACATGGACACACAAATAAACAAGTACAAAGTAGACGATGTTGTGACTGTGTGTGTCGAGTCAGTCAGTTGATATGAAACCTCACACACGCTAACCATAAGTTCTCTCTGCTGTTCTCAGAATCACACTAAATGGGATGAAAGTGTCTCGGCCCGACGTGAGAATCGGCCGCTACAGGATGATCAAGCATGAGAGAGACAAGCACAATGAGCCAAACCCCCAGAGGTAAGACCCTGTTCTCCTGCCACCAGTGTGAAAGAGTCCACCCCCCCCCCCCCCGCCTCTGTTAGGAAGTGTTAAACCACACCACTTATTGATCTAAAGCACAACAGCGCTCTTTGCATGGCAAATATATACTGTATAAGACATAGCTTGATATTACTGACATTTTACAGACATTTCAATTCACTGCTCCAAACACTAGCATGGGTTTTTAACTGCATGTGTGTTATTTGCTAACTGTTCTTCTTGGCTGTCTCTATAAAGACCTTCCTTTACGATCAGCAAGTTTTGATGATGAACAGCATTGTCTGTCTGGTCTACCAACACAAAACCAGCATGAACCTAATGTTGTTTCAGCACTGAATTGCCATTTAAATTATTATATTTAAATTATTATCATGTTCATACTTCACAGTTAAAGGGAGATATACAATTTTATTTAGCATTTAAGTTTTTTTTTCATTAATAATAAAAATGAAAATATGATATGCTTGAATTTAAAGCCAATAAATTGTATTACTTTATTTTTTATATCAAAAGCAGATCACAGTTTCTTGGGTTTATATTAACATGTTTGGTATGTTTATATGTATATTTTCCAGTTTTTCTTTCTTTCTTTTTTTACGTTTTCTCCATTTATTCTTATTCACGTTTAAATGTAACTTTCTGTATATGATATATTTTTACAGATTGGCAGTTAAAAGGATATCTTTATTTTAAAAGAAAAACTACAAATGATATCATTTTGTTAGTAAAATTTGACAGAGGACATGAAATACTGAACATTTTAGAATTATCTCAAAAGACTTTTTTTTTTTTTTTTTTTTTTTTAAGATGCACTCAGTCTCATAAATAGGATTATGTGTGTTTATGCCAGAACGGAGGTTTTTAATGCATGAATAGCTCAGATATCAACGGGTGTAAAATAGCCCAATCAATGAGTCGATAAACCCATCCGTGGCTGGATCTTTCCCAGGTAGAAAAGCTTCACAGCAGAGCAACTAATTGCAAAACGATTCCCACAATTGCAGGTTAGTCCACTCTTTCTTGGTGCTTGTCAATCTTGGGATGGCTCTGAGCGAAATGGTGAGACAGAAGCAAAAGAAATGCCATTAAAAGTTAGGATTGGTCTTTTCTCTGGTAGGAGGTTTCACTCAGCTCTAACTGTGCAAAAATAAGAGTCAGGGATTTATTTGCTTCTGCTCAGTTTCATTCTCATTCTTTTTTTCCCTTGCTCTCTTTCTCATGCACTCACTTACTGTCTCTCTATTTATGTCTTGCTCTTCCTCGTTCTTTTTGTCTTTTTCCTACAAGTGGCTCAGACAATTGAAGTAATGAGCGTGGCCCACCCCGAGAGCCACGAGTGCATGCTAAACTCATTTTTGCTGGAGATGACAGAAGAGCGCTGGGTAGAAATGAATGAGGAGACTGTACTGAAGTTAATGAATTGAAACATGTCACGCTAAAGCGGGTCTGTTGTCACAGACAGGTCGTTTGTTTGTGTTCTGTCTCAAATGGGAAAAATGATGCAGAGTCAGTCGCTGAGATCCACCTTTGGTACTAGCATCAGACCGGAAAATGTGCACTTTATCGTTTGCGGAAACATTTTTTAATGCTTTTCAATTAACCCAGGGCTCCTCTAAGAAAACTTTGGAGGAATAAGCAGGTTACAGGTACAGTGAAGGTTATATACTTACAAAATGAATAAAAAATAATATTTAACAAACAAAATGTGTTATTAAATATTTATTATTTTTTTTAATAAATGTTCAGTGACCCATGGTTCCTAATGTTATAATCACAGTAAAATAAATAAATAAAAATTAGAGCTATCAAATCGATTAATCGTGATTAATCACATCTAAAATAAAAGCTTATGTTTGCATAATATCTGTACAATAACATATAACAATTAATATATACATCAGTGTATGTGTTTTTAGATACATGCGCTACTAGTCAAAAGTTTTGGACAAAAAAACATTTTTATGTATTTTTTTTATAATTATCCTCTACTCACTAAACCTTCCTTTTTTTTCCAAAATGCATCAAAAGTAGTAATATTCTAAAATATATTTACTGTTTAAAATAACTGCTTTCTATTTGAATATATTTTCAAATTGACATTTATTCCTGTGATGACAATGGGAAAATTTTCAGCATCATTATTCCAGTCACATGATTCTTTAGAAATCATTCTAATATGCTGATTTGCTGTTTAATAAACATGTATTATTATTATCCATATTTAAAGCAGTTGTGCACATTTTAGTTTTTTCAGGATTCTTTGATGAATAGAAAGATCAAAAGATCAGCTTTTATCTGAAATAAAAAGCTTTTGTAACATTACACACCACACCATTCAAAAGCTGGGAGTCAGTATATTTAAATAATTATATATTTATTATGAAATTATAGAAATCAATACTTTTATTTAGCAAGGATGCATTAAATTGATCAAAAGTGATGGTAAAGACTTTTATATTGTTGCAAAACATTTCTGTTTCAGATAAATGCTGTTAATAATGTTAATAATAATAAAAAAATAATAATAACAATAAAGGTTTTTTAACCGGTAAATCAGAATATTAGAATGATTTCTGAAGGATCATGAAAATTCAGCTTTGAAATCACAGGAATAAATATCATTTTATTAAATTATAGTACAAATATTTCACAATATTACTGCTTTTGCTGAATTTAGTTCAAATAAATGCAGGCTTGTTGAGCAGAAGAGAAGTCTTTAAAAACCTTGCTGTCCAAAAACACTGCACTCACACATATTTTATGTAAACACAACCTTTTATTCAGGATGCAATTAACCGCTATTAATCGATTTGACAGCACTAAAATAAATTCAGGGGAAAAAGCTTTACTTTAATGCCCCATTTACTGTGAGTGTGTAGCCGAATGATGATGAACATCCACAGACTGATGCAGACGTGGGCAGTCACCGCGGCTCGATGACAATCAATATATCAGGAAGTGTGGTCAGAGACTGATGGATCTCCACAGCATCCTCTGAAACACTCCCTGACTCTGCCAGGGCTGATATAACCCACCCAGACACCCATCAGTCACAACTCATCTGGGCATCTGATTAATAATTGATTAGCACCATAACGGGAATAATGCGAAGTCATTTCGATTTTATTGCCTTCATTAGCGGCTTGTGGGGATTATTCTAAGATGGCTCGTTGGTACGTGACGAGGTTTAGTCTCAAACATGACCGCCTCTAAAAACCGAGCTGGAAATTTGAGGAAGAAAGCTGATTTTGGGGAATGCTGTGGATTACTGCCATTTATTTATATAGCACTTTCAAACATGACTTAGGTTGTGTTTCTCTTATCATTTCTGTGTTTATATATCAATTTTGGCTTAATTTCTCTAGGAATTTGTTTAGAACTATGTGTAAAGACCTCACAACATAATGTACAATATGCACAAAATAAACAACATTTTTAATTAATTTTGATATTGGCTAAAGATTGCATTTAAGTGCTACATTAACTATAAAAGTAAAAAAGTGAGATGGAGAACAAATGTATATAACTACATTATAACAAATGCAAACTACATTACTACACTGTCCTATCATTATGGAGGCTGATGCTCTTCTGCGGAGTGACCGAACAAAGACGGCTGTGGCAGTAAGAGAACCGAGGAGAGGACAACCATTCATCAAGTCGAGCAACTCTTCTTCTTAAATAAGGGTGCGCTTGAGGAACGCAGCCACTTACTCTTCTCAGTCATACTGCATCTCCAAAAACAAATGACCTAAACCTGTGTGACAGGAAAATAAGACAAAACAACACTTAAAGCACCCTTATTTAAAAAGAAGAGTTGTTCCACTTGATGAATGGTGGCCCTCTCCTCAGCTCTGTTACTGCCAGAGCCATCTTTGTTCGGTCGGTCACTCCGCAGAAGGGCATCAGCCTCCATAATAAGATCTTATGCTTTCCGGAGGAACCAGGCTTCTATTCATCAACCTTCCTTCGTGCTGCTACACACATGAATATTAACTTTAGTTCAGTGTGAGCCCTATCAAATGCTTTAATTTCACTCAAGCAGTGTACATAAATCATTATCTGCAGACTCCCTGATAGCTTTCGTGGTAACTACATTGATTCAGAAGTTGATAGTGTGGCAGAAACAGACAACCTGGACTCCCTTTCCCACTTTTGTGGCATTTTTCAAAGTAATTGTGCTATTTCTTAGTACAGTTCTTCTCCGGTTTAGGCTGAAATGTTAAAATGTAGTGTTTCAGTTTAAATGTCTTAAGAGATGAGAGGTTAAGATGTAATATAAAACAGTGCTGGGGAAGCAGAGCTCCTGAATACTCCGGTGTTTTGTTTTATTACATTTAAAGCACCTCTTATTTTATTGATAAACCACTGGGATTCTGATACGCTCTTGTCTCATTTTCTCTTATCTTACAGTGACCACAGCATAAAGCTAATTTCTTTTCTTTTTATAGTGTAAAAACTCGTATTATATAACAAAAGTGTTTTGATACAGTGGAAATCTTTTGTGAGGACCATTTGTTTTTTTCCTTTGTGAGAATGATGCTCGGTGCAGTGCACCTTTACAAATGTTATTTCACCCCCTGCTGGTTGACACTGGTATGTTAGAGCATGCATGTAAGTGATCCATATTATGATACTTCAATTGATTTGACATTGTCATTTGCTGGTGACTTACAAGTATGCCTTCTTTCTTACAATTGAGAGATAGAACATTTACAACAAACATTTGGCTTGAGATTTGGCAAAGTAATTCTCCACCCAAAACTTGTTCCAAATCTGTGTGTTATTATTTCATTAATTTTTTTTTCTTTTTTTTTTCTGGTGAACGTGGACTCTCAAAAGCACTATAGAAGGATGAAAAAAGTCATTTTTGACTCATTCCATTATATCCCAAGTCTCTTGAAGCCAAATCCTAATCCTGTGATATGAAAAGACCCAAAGGTAGCGCTTTTAAATGATTACCTTCATCTGCAGATTTCAACTCAAACATTGCACATTTCGTGCAGATCATGGTGTTTAGTTCTGAGAAGTCGAAGATTAGTTCATCATGATTTTTGCAGTCAGAAAAAAAATTGCTAAAATGTTACCTTCAGGGCTACAACAGCTTGTAACTGGGCCAGTACTCTTAATGGTTCAACTTTTACCTCATCTTCCTCCAAAAATTGCATACTGCGTGTACATGGTACTTCCATGAACCTTTAAGGGGTTAATAAGGTACAAAAATGTCTCTCTAAGAGTAGTGCACCACTGATAAGCTGTTGACTTTTTTCGGACTGCTTTTGTGCTTTTTGAAGCTGAATCCGTCTATACCATCATTATATAGAAAAATAGATGAGAAGATTCATCAAGTCCACTTTGAGTCCTTTTATGTTTCTGAAAACCGTAGCTCAGCTAACACTGCTTGTATTACTTGTTCTTTCCCCAGGTTCAGTAAGATCCAGAACACCAAGAACACCATGAGGAAAGATGGGATCAGCTCGCTGATGTACAGAGTGGTGTCTGTGAAGAAATACCCGCTCTACACCAACATTTCCGTAGAGATCGGCAAGCCTCCACCCAGACCCCTCAAAGGATAGAGAGCTATCGGTTCTGGGCCGAGGATACCATGATCTTCTTAAAGTTCAGCACACACACACACACACACACACACACAAACTCTGCCCAGGGTCACCTTCCTATGATACAGCAGTGATATGCTGAACAGGTTAGTTCTCAGGAATACATGGAAGCTTGATGTGGATCCAGCGATGTACTGTAGATTCATATCCTGATTCAGATCGAGATGTGCACAGTGTCTGGAGGGACGGAAATATCATCATCACAATCCAATGGCTGTTTTGATCAGACCTTGAGGATTAATTCGAGCTTTTAGGCTCTTAACAGGAGGATCGTTCAGTTCTGGTTTTGGGAAGTGACGTTGATCTGCGAAGAACAGCCTGGTCACTTGATGTAAATCAGTCTGAACATACTGTACATTTCAAAAGCGAATGTGTCTTTGTACCTGCGATGCTTGCAGTGTTCAAATCTCTTCTTTCGTATCTCAGATGTTGGTTGATCATGTGAGGTTGATTGATCAGTGCTTGAAGTTGGCTCCTTTGGATTGTGTCTCTATCTTGCGCTCTCTTTGATTTTGCATCGTCTCTCGGGACTGTTGTCAACCATGAAAACACGTCTCAGCACTGGGATGTCTTCATTGAAACTTGGAGAACAACTATGTGATGTAATTAGACTGGAACTGGACTAGTCCTACAAGCACATGACTGTCAGTCAATAAGGTATAAATGGATTGGCGCTAAAGTAGACGCCTGGAGAAACGGTGAGAACTTTTGCTGAGAGATAGAGGAGCTTCTGTAGAAGTCACTGATGATCAAACCTCTGTATCTATCTCCACCTGCTCAAAACTGACTGTGCTATGAGCCACTCTTTCTTTGTTTACTTTCATTTGCCTCAAAGATTCATATTTAGATCACTCATATATCAAGTCTTTTTTAAAAGTTAGCAATGGCTGCTTTGATCAAATAATTCCCGTCATTCAGTTTTAAGAGTCTCGCGCCTCTTTAGATGATCATCTTTGGAAGTGTTATTTAAATGATATTCTGATATGTCCTATATTATATATTATATATATTCACCCAGGGTCCAAACTCAATGTCACAACTTCCAATTTGAGTTATTTGAGGAAATTTACAGACTGTGCTTTAATTATATCATGCAGGCCAATAATCAGTTTTTATAAGAACATAGTTGTTTCATGTTCATGTGAGTAATAATCATACACTACCTTTCAAAAGTTTTGGGTCAGTAAGCTATGTTTTTAAAAAACATTAATACTTTTGGTCAGTGAATGCTTATAGTAAAGACTTTTACATTGTTATAGTTTAGATTTCCAATAAATGCTCTTCGAATATCTGTTCATCAAAGAAAATTGGTAACAATGTAAATCATTTTTTGAGTTCCTATATTAGAATGTCTTCTGAATGTGAATATGACACTAAAGAGTAATGACTACTGAAAATCTCATTACAGGAATAAATTACAAACAAATTAAAATAAAAAAAGAAAGTTATTTTAAATTGTAATATTTCACCACATTACAGTTTTAATGTATTTTCAATCGAATACGTGCAGCATTAATGAATTTCAAAACCACTAAACAATCTTACCGACCGACCACTTTTGAACGGAGGACAAAAAGCTTAACAGATAAAAACGAAAACATAGATGAAAATAAGATTTATCTGATTTTCATTATTCAACATAATGTAATGTTGATTTTCACTTGCATTTGGTGTTTGGCTGATGTTAATTTTGGACCCTGTATTCACCTCTTCCAAAAAGATCTGAGGAAATGTATTGAACTGCTTTTCTTTACAATACTTTGCAAGCCTCTGAAAGTTGTTTTATCATTGCTTATTCCTTCTTCACCTTTTATTTGACTACCTGAAAACACCAAGCTGATGCCTTCAGATGTATTATTAGGGGTAAATGTGAGGAGAGTTTGAGCTCTTTTTTTCTCTCTTATCGGCTTTTCTGCGCCGTGTGCAGACGCTTCTTTTGTGCTAACAACGATTCTTTCAGCACATAGGAAGTCATTAATGAGAGCCCAGCCACTCTCCCTGTCCTTTTTAAAATACACTTTCTCCTCATGCCTTTCATTTTAGCCTCTCCAACCCATTTCTTTTTTGTGTGTGCAATTATGTTGTCTTAACTGCTGACCCAAGCAGTCACTGTGTCACTAACATGGTTTCCATCTTAAGTATTTCATCACCTCTGTCTCATGGGTACCACTACCTGTCTGTTACAAGTGCATCACTTCTGTCACGCTGTATTTGTACATTGGCCATCAAGCAAAATAACTATCAATACTTACCTGACACAGTTTTGCCTCAAGCCCTTTGATTTTTCATGGGTTAATAGCCTTAAAAGTTGACATCCGTGCACACATTGATCATATTCACTAATATTTATTCTAGCTGTGACCTGCATTTTAAATGCTGAGAAACATTGCTGTAGAATGCAGTGAATCCTAAACCTTCAACACGAATGAGATTTCAATCCAGTATTCTTATTAAAAAGACATTACACTCGTCCTGAAGTGTCTTTGCGAATGAAATAGAAATCTGTTTCTGTTGGAGTAAATGAGATTACTTCCTTTTCGAGCTCAAGTATCAAAGCACGTATTAAACTGAAGAAGACACAATGTTGCAGAGTGCATTTACATTATCTTAATTTTTTTCAAAATGAAAAATGCAGTCCATATGGTGTATATGGAGTGAGCAGAAACTAAGTTCAACATATTGAGGGCCTCACGCACATTGTTGCATGTGATCTTTCAGCCTTGATACAGCATGAAAGTGTATAATGTGTAGCCATTCTTCTGAAAAAAATATTTGTTTTATATTGATTTAAAGGTGTACTCAGTAATTTTTGTTGGTTGCACTA
Organism: Carassius auratus; assembly: GCF_003368295.1. Classification (NCBI taxonomy): domain Eukaryota; kingdom Metazoa; phylum Chordata; class Actinopteri; order Cypriniformes; family Cyprinidae; genus Carassius; species Carassius auratus. Next base: position 18,205,321 of record NC_039269.1, on the reverse strand, counting down.
ATATGACACACAAAATGAGTTTTCCTTTCTCTTCGGAGTGTTACAAGCTGTTTGTGAATAGATAAAATCCATAAAGTTGCAAAAGACAGTCTCAAACCCAAAGAGATATTCTTTATAAAAGTTAAGACACGTCCATGCCCTCCTAAAATGCCTTGTTTAAACACACCACCCACGTCTACGTCACTGTGTGGGAAGATTTGCAAAACGCCGCTTAAAATGTTCAAAGAAGGCATAACTTTTATTCTCGCTGCAGTATTGTTATCGCCGCCGGCACCATGTCGCGGAGACAATGTGTCTTCCATTGTGAAAGCAAAACTACTTTGTTTGGTCTTCTAAAAGAGGACACAAATAGAAATCAGTGGTTAAGCTGTATTTACAACACTGTTCCAGACCAGTTCAACCCAAATATTCAAATGTGTGCAGCGCATTTCACGGAGGACTGTTTCCTGAACCTGGGAGAGTAGCCTAATGCTGTCTGTGCACAAAGGATGTTTCTAAAGTGGGGCAATTCCAACTTTGCAAGCAAAGTCTGGTGATTCTGACTCAAAGCCGGTAAGTATGTTTTAAAATGTAAAGGATTTGCCACTGATGACTCAAACGCGAGTTTTGACCAGTGAAGAGTAGCGTTTTTTGTTTGTCGTTTCTCCGATCACAAATAAATGGTTTTATGTTTACGCGGCATGATATGTAACACAACGTATGAAAAGACAGTATAAGTCATTATAATCAGTAATTATGTCCCCAGTGGATGCAACAAATGTCTCATTTATAATGGGTTTTATTGTTTTTTTTCTTGTTGTGCCAGGACACACGGCATCACAGTACGGTGAGGGGCATAACATTTCAGTCACATGCTTGAGGCATTCAGCCAATCACAACGCACTTGATAGCTGGCCAATCAGAGAATACCTTGCTTTTCAGAACGATGAGCTTTGTAAAAATCATGCCTTTCAGAAGGTGGGGTAGAGAGGAGAAGGAGTAATGTCCAGTATGTTGAAAATTGTTTTTTTTTTTTTACTTTAAACCGCAAAAACGCATTGCATTACACCAAATAATGTTCTTTTTAGCAACGTCATATGGCCCCTTTAAATTATTCAGCATCTTTATAACATTCAAAGATTTTTTTTTTTTAAGGAAATAATACTTTTATTTAGCAATGATTAATTTAAGTGGTCAAAAGTGACAGTAAATAGATTTAATTAACTATCAAATAAACATGGACTTTTGAAATTTCTGTCTATCAACGAATCATGTGTCAGTGTTTCGACAAAAATATCAAGCATATTAGAATGATATCTGATGGATCACGTGACACTGAAGATTGGCGTAATGGCTGCTGAAAATTTAGCTTTGCCATCACAGGAATACATTATATTTTAACAGTTAACATAGTAAAAAAAAAAAAAAAACACAGGTTAAATTGTAATAATATTTCACAATAACACTGTTTTTACAGTATTTTTGATCAACAAAAAAAATGTTACATGTATAATTACGTACGAAATGACTGAGTACACCTTTAAGGGCTTCTAGTAAGGCCATGTATTTGGATGGTGTGGGATCTGTAGATATGGTTCTTATAAGTGAGGAACATTATAAAATCTCAATTTTTTTAAGTTAGTCTGGTGATACAAATATTTGTTATTTTTGCCCCAATGAAAAAAAAAAGCTGCTTAAATTCTACAGTGTAGATACATAATTGCATTATTCTTTAGGGTTTTTGATTATATTAGAAATGTTTCATTGCAGTTTATAAAAGTCTATACATTTACAGTAGATCATCTGACTGTTCCATTCCAAAGTCACCCATATTTCTTGTGCTAACAATACAATCAAGTAAAGCTCGCACAACTCTCATTCCCAACCTTGCAAAGCACAAATCCAGTCCTTGAGGTCATGATGCCATTCTTCAGCAACTCTTGCTTTATAGTTTGCAAAATCACACCGGTGCCACAAATGAATATGCTTTTTATTTTGATGCCGTTCTTTTATATCACTCTTGGGTCAGCAGGCCCTCCCATCCTGAAAGCTCACACACACAGACTTGTGTACGTAAAGCTCACCCTCTCTCCTCCATCACCCCTTTTGCCCTCAGTCATTCTCTGGAAAAGTATTCCATCTCACTCGATGCTTATAAATGTGAGAGAGGGACAGAAGTGGGCAAGTATTCCACACCTACACAATGACTTGCTTAAGAAACTACTGACGGCCTCAGGGCTTCATGCCTGGGGTGCATTTTTAATAACTTACTGTGTCTATCAAGGTTTTTTGTACATTGAATGTCAAAATACTATATCTTATATAGAATGCATTATGTCATATCAAACATACTTTTTGTATACAATCAATAAATCTGATGCTACAAGAATCTGATGATGGGTTACTCTTTATATGCTGAGTTTCTGGGTTGGAACAAATGTAGAATGCCATATTATAAGGTTGTTGTTGTGTGTATGGAATATGGAATCTGTAAAAAGTCATTTATGAGGCAAAACGGATCAGAACAAAGTAATAAATCTCATATTTACACCTGATTCTTTCAACACCCACATTTTACCAGTACCAGTCCAAATCACTGCTCAGGGACATGGCAACTTGTGCAGGAAACTCAATAATCTGCCTCTCAAAAAGTTATTTTTGATGTGACGGATGTTGCAATAAACTAGTAGAAATAACAACACAAACATCCTCTGACTTCATATGTGGGATAATAAGACAAGACACATAGATCAGTTTTGGTTTATTTATATTTGTTTACATTCTGTCAGTGCCGCAAATAACAGTCCTCGAAAAAAAAAAAAAAGCAATATTACTACAGCTTTTAAAATGAGGTGTCAGAACAGAAATCAAGCAAAAGTGAGCCTGCTTTATTTAAACAGTACATGATTCATTTTTGATAGGTTTGTTTGGATTTCATGCTACATTAGCTGTTTCCATGCCTGCATGGCAGTAATGTAAGTCTTGCGTTCTCAGTACTTTGGTTTTCAGGCTTTTGAAGCAGAAAATAATATAAACATACATGCTACATCATTGTGTAAAAACACCAATAAAAAATGTAGTTTAGTGGATGATCATTGCCATTGTAGTGGATTGATCATTGTGCCCAATGTACTGTAGATGTTAATATGTTTGCATGCATGTCCAAAAAGGTGTCTCAGTACTAAGCTCTATTGTCTGTTTTATTAGGAGATACCTCTTAGTAAGTCATTTTACTTTAACAAATGGGTGTTCAATGCTTAGTTAACATAAGAATAATAATAACAGACTAAATAGCTAAATAGCCACCACACTTTCTTCTGCAAGTGTGGTTGGAATATCTGCCCAGTTTTGTTATCCATTGTATAAAGAAGGATGAAAGATGACCCTATTTTTGATCTCTTTTCTCAGTTTAGCCCCTTGTCAGGCTGGCAATTGTGCAAATGGGAACACGTTGCCAAGCGGTTGCCTTCCCAGTAACCCGCATCCTGACCGTCATGACATTGACATTTGGTACAGGAGTCGACCCACACTGGCTCACCTCCAGGGATCACTTGGGTCCTAGAGGCATTCACGTAACAGTTGGGCCCTGGAGTCACAAAGAGAGAGATGATTAATGAGGCCCGTTGCCTGTAGTTAAAGGTGAACTGTGACATTTTTTCAAAGTTAAAATGTGTTTTGCTGTCCCATCCTAATAAACAGAGACAGTTATATGTAAGCAATACATGGGTTGTAAACACAGTGCCACTATTAAAGGAATAGTTCACACCAAAATGAATATTTTGGCATAATTTAATCAACTTCATGTCGTTCCAAACCTGTGTAAGATTCGTTCTTATGTTGAACACCAAAGAAGATATTTTAGAAGAATTTTGAAACTCCAAACAGTTGTCAGTCCCCATTGACTTACGACTTTACTGTCAACTGTTTGATTAATATTTTTATGTTCAACATAAGAAAGAAACTTATACGGGTTTGGAAACATCATGAGGGTGAGTAAATTATTTTTTGGGTGAACTATTCCTTTAAAAATTTGTTTTGATACTGACAAGCCAGAAATAGCATAACTATCTCAACCAATAGTGGGATTTTGGGGGCGGGACTATGGGACTGTGTTCCACCAATGGCAGATGGGACAGTGTCCAGAAAACCTTGTTTTTGCAGTTCCATGTGGTGATGCAAGAGATACAGAATTGGAAAACTTCACATTTAAGAGATAATAAGGTGGTTTGGAGCTTTTTCTTACTCTATTGCAATGGTTTTCTGGGTGTTTGCTAAGTGGTTACTTACTAGTCCAAGTCAGAAAAGCCTGTCAAGTGTCTATAATTCTGGATCTTTCCTCTCTTCTAACTCTAAATTCAGATGCTTAGAAAAGTAGAACAATTTCCTCAAAAGTCTGCACAACTTCAGGAGTCATCTAAGTCCTGTGCTGGACAAGTTACGTGCAGAATTCAAATATTTAAGGTCAGGTTTTATTGAAAAACCTCAGCAAGCACCGCTAATTAGGAAGCCTTGGAGTGTAGATAATGGCACATTGCTTTTTTAGAGTGTTTAACGCTTGAGATAAGGTTTTACTTTAATTTGGAAGATACTTTAGATTAACAGAAAACTTCATTTAACATTTTCTCCCACAGAGGCCATTTTTATCAACAAAAAAATGCAAAATAATTTGAGGAACTGACCATTTATCACATTGGTGAAGTATATGCTTTGATTTATGCGTGTTGTTTTGGCTGCCTACATGCCTCCCTTATCTTTGCTCTCGGTAAACACTATAATTACCTTCAAACTTCATAGTATACAGAGAAAACATTACGGCAGAAGCTCAACTCATACGGAGCGTTATCTTATTTCAGGTGCAGAAACTGGCCTAGCACGTGACCTGGCATCTGAACATTCCCATCTGTTATTGAATGAATTATATTACATACAGAATCATTGCTGAAGACCAAACACAATTGTATTCCTGCATGTTGGTGTTGAGGCTATGAGAATGTCATACTGCGTTAATTGAGACTTGGGCAATTACAGTAAACAGAAGTGTAATAAGCCTTACAAATATGGCACTGTGGTTATTTTTTTTTCCACTTCTGAAAAACTTACCATCCTTGCACTGAGGGCAGCATTTCCCTGTTTGATAGACTGGGTTAACACATGGTGGAGGGGCACAGTCTGCGACCTGACAGCGGGCGATGCCGTCGCTGTGACAGGTGCACTGCTCACACGCTGACGGCTGTAAATCAAATGCAATCATCAGTTAAAAATAGGTCATCATATGATGCCATTCCACCAAAACACATGTATTACTCTATTCGTTTGAACAGCTTTTTAAAAAGAACCAGCGGGACTATCAAATTGCCAGCTTGTATATACTGACGTTTGTTGTTGTGCCAATCCAGCACTGCGTTTTAATGCCCTACAATATGAAGAAGGTTCACTCCCACACTGCTGTTTAAGTAGGAGCCGCATTACCACCTGTGGCTCAGTGCTGGAGGTTGGGTTAAATGGACTGGAAGAAAATGATGTCAGCTCAGGCGAAGTGTATTCCTTGGAGTCTGTCAGAAGGCTTCAATTTTCCCCTCAGGGATTCCCCATTAGCCATAATAACCAAATCAGGGAGATAATGAAGCACATATAAGCCCTGCTTCTTCCAGGCCTGTGCCACCAAGATAGATTTCATTCTTCAGTACCTCAAACAGAGTATTAAATTGCCCTTTAAGATTTCAGCCCAGTGTACATCAGATTTGTGCTTCACCTTACCTCAGAACAAAAGAATCTGACTGTATTAGCTTTTAACTCACACAGTGCATAACAATGTTCATGAAAGGGTATTTGAACATATTAAACAATTATGCTACAGGAGCAAAGGGCTGCTTTTGTTCCAGCTCAACAAAAAGGTACATTCAACCTATAATTGGAATCTTAAGTCTTCATGTATCATCGACGTAGTCTACCTTATTTTTTTGTTTACCATGAAAAAGTCTTTGTAATGGTATGTTAGAAACATTTGATTGATTGTCCCCAAATTCTCACATTTTAATCTATGTGGATTGCAAGTAATAAACAGTCAACATCTTGACAAGTTAAGACTAGTTTTGCTGTATTACTCAATACCTGTTCCTATGAACAAAGATTACTGTAGTGTTGTGATGAACAAATCATTATCTTTTGAAATGCACGACATGCTTTTCTGCATTCAGAGTTTGGTTAATGCATTAGCAAACAGCACTGGTTTGTGAGCTGTTAAGAAGCATTTCATTAGTTGGACCACGTGAGCTCGACCTATTGCACTAAAATATCTCACTTGACACTCCTAACTTGCATGCCTACAGATCTGCTCAGCAGATCCGTGTTTATGAAGATACAACAATAAAGGATAAATATAGCTGCAAGCAGCAATGGCGGGCTCAAGCCACCAATGCCATCACCACCCCGGTGGCATCAGGTAAACTGTGCCCAGCGGGCACATGCATTCACAATATCCCTCTGGCAGTGAGGTTTTAAAGGATAGAGGGGAGCGTAGAAGGGAGCGTGCATTTGCAGTGGCTGGGCCACGACTCTGGAATACCCTGCCTTTAGAGATCAGACTGGCCCCTTCCTTGTCTATTTTTAAATCTTTGCTAAAAACTTTTTTATTTTCCTTAGTGTACTGACTACTGTGTTATGCTACATTTTGAAATGGGTGGTTTTAAATTTTTTGTCTGGTCTATTTTTATGTATGTGTAATATTCTTGCTCTTATGTTAAAGCACTTTGGTCAGCCAGGAGGCTGTTGTAAATGCGCTATACAAATAAATTGAACTTGAACTTGAACTTGAACTTGATATGGCAGTTAAAGGGTTAATCCGAATCATCTAGACTTTAAAATCACATTCACAGAACAATATATATATATATATATATATATATATATATATATAACTTTAGTAACACTTTACAATAAGATTTCATTTATAAACATTATGTTAACATGAACAATATTTATATAGCATTCATTCATGTCAGTTAATATTCCAAACTTAAACATTAAAACATTGTTTTATTGTGATTTTTTTCCAAGCACATTTTACCAATTCCAAACCATATCAATCTTAATAACTACCATTATTTTTTATTTAATCATTTATGAGTGCTATACAATAGTCCAGGAAAGCTGGAAGAGAAAAACAGGTCAAGAAGAACTGACAAAAGAATTGCACAAGAATTAGGAATTAATGTGAAGATTAATTTTTAGTCAATTCTGCAAGACAGACTTTCAGGAAAGGAGGTGGAATAAAAATGAGCTCCTAAATCTTAATCCCAGATTCTGGAAGATATATTCCTCAAACCATCGGACAAGAGAAGGTGGTGCTGGTCCTTCACGAGTCACTCTAATCGGTTCATTAAGCCTATATATAAAGTCTTAATATATAGTATTTCACAATACTTCATGGTATTCTAATTAAATAATTTTTTGGAATCTTAGATCTCTCAGAACCTGACACATTGTAATTCTGAGACTCCAGGAAAGTGGCAGTTCTGTAAAATGTTGGCGCTGGAGACTAAATGCTCACTGATAGTTTCACACCTAATTCACTTAACACACACACAAACACACACACACAGTGACAGAGGGACAGAGTGACATCAGATGTATGTTTTTTAATTTTCTGTCATCCATATAATGTTGTATAGTCATGAAACTATGCATATTTCCTCAGAATGACTTGTCTTCTATGTGTACATTTTTTTGAAGTGTTTAGAAGCTGCACTTTTTTTTACTGGTTCCTTTTTTTACTATTATTTCAAAAAATCACCACGACAAAACCATTCAAGCTATCCAAAATTCATTCACACCTGTTCTGTAAGATTAATTCTTTAAACAGTGGTAAAAGAGGATGTGGTGCTGAACCTTCAAGAGTCACTTAAAACGTATCTGTCCATAAAGCCTATTAAGAATTATTCTTAATATACAGTTCACAATACTTCAGCATGTTGTTCTAATTAAGTGAGGGTCATTTTATCAGTAAAATTCCTAAAATACATATTATTTTATTTGAAAGATTTCTATAAATTATTTAAATCATACTCGTTTCTCCAATAATTATTTAAAAGTAATCCTATAGCTCCCTCTGGTGGCCATTATAGGTACTAAGAATTGCAAGCTTGATTTATAAGTTATGATAGTTTTAATTTTATGCTGGCTCTTGAAAATGATAAAGCTATGAAACTTACTGTGCTTCCTTCAAATGAGGACTTCTACTTATATAAAAAAATTATGAAGAGTTAGAATGAAAAATTTTAAAGATATAGTAAAATAACAATTGTATTTTTTATGTTACTTTAATAAATCTCTATGGCAACACCATTTAAGCTATCCTAAACCCATTCACAATTTAACATCTCAGTATATTGGCATCATGTTGAAAAAGGAGTATGGAGTAGTATGAGGAGGAGTATGAATTCATTTACAGGCTGATTTTATCATAAATCCACAATAAAATTTCTGAGTTCTGTATCAATCTGTGTTGTTGTTTGTTTATTTTTATCTTTTATTTTTCATAGGAAGATAACTGACCCTTTACTCTCCTTTTTAATAAATGTGCTTATAAACCAAGGACAAGCTATTTATAGCTGTATTTATAAACTGCTTACTACTGACTATTAATATTGGGACAAGGCTTTATAAAGCATGAACTGACTATTTACTAATGAGTGCAGTTATTATAAAGTGTTATCAATGAATTTGCTAATGTTAACAAATTAGACATTATTTTACAGTGTTATCAAATCCTTAAATGACTCATAAGCATTTGTGAAAGTTCTGCTTGCATTACAGCTTAGTATTGATCTGTGAGCTGAACAGATTTACTGTTACATCTATGAGATTATGTAAATTCAAATAAATATAATGTCACAGGATGTCATAGGTCAGTATCAAATGAGTTTGAAATTATTATTTGCAGCACAAATAAGTTTTTTTTAGGATTTTTAAAAATCCCTAAAACTGACAGAAAAAGGTTAAGGCCTAAGCTATTTCTATGTGAGTGGCTAAATTTATTTTTGTTTTCATAATTGTAATACACAAACTATGAAATTATACAAAATGTATAAAAAGGTAAATAAATAAATACGCACACATTAAAAAAGCAGCCAAGTCGAATGAGTTTCCTTTTTTATATAGATTAAAATTGAAGACAGAAGCAAGTGGTAAATGTGGTCACTTTAATATTCAAATCCAGTAGATCCAGTTTATGTTCACGTGGCTGTTTTCGTTTATATTCGCCAAGCTATTATGTATTTTGAAATAATCTTGTCCGTGATGTGTTCGTTCGTACGACGAAAGACAGAAACCTGCAGCTCAAGAGATATGTTATTCTGCCAGTCGCGCTTTCAAATAGTCTTGCACACTTAAACAGGTCACAAACACCTGCATTTAGCTCTTGTAGTGTTACAATGGGTTTATTGTGTGCATTTGTGGTAATATTTTATTTAAAAAAGCTCTTAAACAAGAATAAATTCGTTTGTTTTGAGCTCGACACTGTACGCGCTGATCGGAGGCGTGATTTCAGATAGGCAGCCACAAATATTTCATTTTCACACAAACAGTTCAAAAACATCTGAATTTAGCTCTTGGTGTGTTCTAATTGGTTGATTGTGTGATATCGCTGTAATAATTTATTTTTAAAAGCTTTAAAACAGGAATAAATTCGTTTTCTCTGAGCTCTTTACTCCAGACGCTCGTGGTCACAGCGGTGATTCATCTCTCCTATTTCTCACGTATCTCTGGCCAGAAATAATTTATCCATGAGCCCTGAACCGGTAATAATCAGATATGTTGGTTTAGCTTGTCAGTGTGAATTAAATCTAAGTTTGTATTTTTAACCGATTTAAAAGTGAAAGTAAAAGTTCGGGAATTGAACCTGTAGGGGCGCAATTTCTCTCAGACAATGGAAGTCTGAAGCACATATACTCAAACAGAGGGACAGAGTGAGATGAGATGTCTGACAGTTTTTTAATTTTCTGTTATCCATACAGTGTTGTAAAGTCGTGAAACTATGCATATTTCTTCAGAATGACTTTTTCATCTGTATGAAAAAATTCTTTGACGTGTTTGGAAGCTGCAATTTAAAAATACAATAATGATTCCCTTTGTAAGGTCATTTAAAAAAATCACCACGGCAAAACCATTCAAGCTATCCAAAATCCATTCACAATTTAAGTTCCTATCAGAAATACTGATGTGTGTTCAGAGTTTTGTGAAATTCTAAGTATGTTATTTGCCTCAAAATCACCTGAGAAGTATTCCAGTTTGACATGTTGCCACGCCAACAATTTTTTAGATATCAATATCCCCCTTGCAGATTTATATCGGCTGTGTTTTAACATTATTCTGATGAAGTTTGAAGCAAATCGAGTAATAATAAGATGCTGAATTCAAATCATTTTGAAAATGACACACTTCCTTCTGCCAGTTGGTGGCGCTATAACTTTGACTCCTAATAGTCACATATATGCGATCGACATCATACAACGAATAATCTGATGAAGTTTGATTAAAATCAGGAAATGTATGTGGACGGTATTAGACACTTCCTGTTTCTCATTTCTCGCCATAATTTCAACGCCTCGCCACGAGCAAACCGTTCGAGATATCAAAAATCCCCTGGCAATTTTTCATCCCCAGTGTCTTGAGATCATGTTGACCAAGTTTGGCGGCAATCGAGAAAAAAACCTATGACAAGTATTTCAAATTCCAGAGCATGCGCTTTTTACATAACTCTAAATAGCTGACTTCCTGTTGGGTGGAGCCTATGACATGCAATACGAAAGTTGTTCGGCACGATGAGATCTATATGTGTACTGAGTTTCATATGAATATGTGCAAGTATGTGTGAGCTATACATCAACATTTCTGACTGTGTTCCAGGGGGCGCCGTAGAGCCCCTGTGCCACGCCCGGGTCCCAGCCTCTGCAGGCTCCTAAAGGCCACAGATTCCAAAGTGTGCACAAATTTTCAAGAGTTTTTGAGTATGTTAAGGACCCCAAAAGCCCCCACAACTTTGACGAACAATTTGAATACTAAACCCTAAATAGCCAACTTCCTGTTGGGCGGAGCCTATGATATGCAATACAAAAGTTGTTTGGATTGATGAGATTTATATGTGTACCGAGTTTCATTCGTCTACGAGCAAGAATGTATGATATATGGCCCTCCATATTCCAGGGGGCGCTGTAGAGCCCCTGTGCCACGCCCGTGTATCAGTCTCTGCCCGGCCCTAATGGCCGCAGGTTCCAATCTGTGTGCCAATTTTCAAGACTTTTTAAGCACGTTAAGGGCCCCAAAAGCCCCCGAGACGTTGGAAAAAATAATAATAAATATAGCTGCAAGCAGCGATGGCGGGCTCAAGCCACCAATGCCATCGCCACCCCGGTGGCATCAGGTAAACTGTGCCCAGCGGGCACATGCATTCACAATATCCCTCTGGCAGTGATGTTTTAAAGGATATGGCGGTTAAAGGGTTAATCCGAATCATCTAGACTTTAAAATCACATTCACAGAACAATATATATATATATATATTCCCCAAACATATATATATATATATTTAGTAACACTTTACAATAAGATTTCATTTATAAACATTATGTTAACATGAACAATATTTATATAGCATTAATTTATGTCAGTTAATATTCCAAACTTAAACATTAAAACATTGTTTTATTGTGATTTTTTTCCAAGCACATTTTACCAATTCCAAACCATATCAATCTTAATAACTACCATTATTTTTTATTTAATAATTTATGAGTGCTATACAATAGTCCAGGAAAGCTGTAAGAGAAAAACTCCTTATATTCATGTGCAGAATTATTAGGCTGTTTTCTTTTACAGATGAAATGCGCTAAAAAAGAGTTTTAACTCAAACTGTTTTAACTCAAAGTCGAAAATTATGAAATACCCATGAGAAATATCAAACACAAATGCAATACAGAAATGGATAAGTTAAGACTTGACCATTGTACAAAAATGCTGACTGGGTCATGAGGTCAGAAAAGAAGAAGAAGAAAAAAACAGGTCAAGAAGAACTGACAAAAATAATTGCAAAATAATTAGGAATTAATGTGAAGATTAATTTTTAGTCAATTCTGCAAGACAGACTTTCAGGAAAGGAGGTGGAATAAAAATGAGCTCCTAAATCTTAATCCCGGATTCTGGAAGATATATTCCTCAAACCATCGGACAAGAGGAGGTGGTGCTGGTCCTTCACGAGTCACTCTAATCTGTTCATAAAGCCTATATATAAAGTCTTAATATATAGTATTTCACAATACTTCATGGTATTCTAATCAAATCATTTTTTGGAATCTTAGATCTCTCAGAACCTGACACGAGTAATTCTGAGACTCCAGGAAAGTGGCAGTTCTGTAAAATGTTGGCGCTGGAGACTAAATGCTCCCTGATAGTTTCACACCTAATTCACTTAACACACACACACACACACACACACACACACACACACACACACACACACACATTACCCACAGTGACAGAGGGACAGAGTGACATCAGATGTATGATAGTTTTTTAATTTTCTATCATCCATATAGTGTTGTATAGTCATGAAACTATGCATATTTCCTCAGAATGACTTGTCTTCTATGTGTACATTTTTTTGAAGTGTTTAGAAGCTGCACTTAAAAAAATAAAAGACATTTACTGGTTACTTTTTTACTGTTATTTCAAAAAATCACCACGACAAAACCATTCAAGCTATTCAAAATTCATCCGCACCTGTACTGTAAGATACATTCTTTAAACAGTGGTAAAAGAGGATGTGGTGCTGATCCTTCAAGAGTCACTCAAAACTTATCTGTCCATAAAGCCTATAAAGAATTATTCTTAATATACAGTTCACAATACTTCAGCTTGTTATTCTAATTAAGTGAGGGTCATTTTATCAGTAAAATACATAAAATTCATATTATTTTTCTTTGAAAGATTTCTATAAATGATTTAAATCATACTTGTTTCTACAATAATTATTTAAAAGTGATCCTATAGCTCCATCTGGTGGCCATTATTGGTACTAAGAATTGCCAGCTTGATTTATATGTTATGATAGTTTTAATTTTATGCTGGCTCTTGAAAATGATAAAGCTATGAAACTTACTGTGCTTCCTTCAAATGATGACTTCTAGGTATATAAAAAATTATGAAGAGTTGGAATTAAAAATTTTAAAGATATAGTAAAATAACTATGGTATTTTTTTATGTTACTTTAATAAATCTCTATGGCCACACCATTTAAGGTATCCTAAACCCATTCGCAATTTAACATCTTCAGTATATGGCTTCATGTTAAAAAAGTTTGGTGTGAACTACTTGTGTCTTCTTGGAGGAGAATGAATTCATTTACAGGCTGAGTTTATCATAAATCCACAATAACATTTCTGAGTTCTGTATCAATCAGTGTTGTTGTTTGTTTATTTTTATTTTTTTATTTTTCATAGGAAGATAACTGACCCTTTACTCTCCTTTTTAATAAATGAGCTATTTATAGCTGTATTTATAAACTGCTTACTACTGACTATTAATATTGGGACAAGGCTTTATGAAGCATGAACTGACTATTTACTAATGAGTGCAGTTATTATAAAGTGTTATCAATGCATTTGCTAATGTTAACAAATTAGACATTATTTTACAGTGTTATCAAATCCCTTAAATGATTTGTAAGTGTTTTGTAATGATTTTATTGACCTAAAAGCATTTGTGAAAGTTCTGCTTGCATTACAGCTTAGTCTTGATCTGTGAGCTGAACAGATTTACTGTTACATCCATGAGATTATGTAAATTCAAATAAATATCATGTCACAGGATGTCAGAGGTCAGTATCAAATTAGTTTGAAATTATTATTTGCAGCACAAATAAGGTTTTTTAGGATTTTTAAAAATCCCTAAAACTGTCAGAAAAGGATAAGGCCTAAGATTTCTATGTGAGTGGCTAAATTTGTTTGTTTTTATAACTATAATGCATAAACTATGAAACTATACAAAATGTATAAAAAAGTACAAGTTATTCTTTTCCAATGTTTTTTATTTATTTACAATTTTTTTTTTTTTTTTGGGATTTACATTTTTAAAAATTAGCCTACGGCAATCATTCTAAACAGCTTGAATAAAACCTGTCAATATTTATTATAGACCACTATAACTGTGTATAATCTAACAAACAAGTTTATTATGAAAATAAAAGTGTGTACACCAGATAAATTGGACGATAAAGAAATTGCTAACAATAGTATAATAGAGCATGTTTTAGGTTTTTAGGCGTTTAGATGCAGAAATGGACAAATCAAATGTAAAATCAAATGTAATTGATTTAATTAAATATAGATTAAGTCTTGTTAGAGCAAAATAATAAATAAATACGTACACACATTAAAAAAGCAGCCAAGATGAATGAGTTTAATTTTTTATATAGATTAAAATTGAAGACAGAAGCAGCTGGTATATGCGGTCACTTAATATTAAAATCCAGTAGATCCACTTCAGATTTATTTCTCAACAGTTTATGTTCACGTGGCTGTTTTCGTTTATATTAGCCAAGCTATTATGTATTTTGAAATAATCTTGTCCGTGATGTGTTCGTTCTTACGACGAAAGGCAGAATCCTGCAGCTCGAGAGATATATGTTATTCTGCCAGTCGCGCTTTCAAATAGTCTTGCACACTTAAACGGGTCACAAACACCTGCATTTAGCTCGTGTTGTGTTATAATGGATGTATTGTGTGCATTTATGGCAATAATTTATTTTGAAAAGCTCTTAAACAAGAATAAATTCGTTTGTTTTGAACTTGTGACACTGTGCGCGCTGATCGGAGGCAGTGATTTCAGATAGGCAGCCGCGAATATTTCATTTTCACACAAACAGTTCAAAAACATCTTAATTTAGCTCTTGGTGTGCTCTAATTGGTGAATTGTGTGATATCGCTGCAATACTTTATTTTTAATAGCTATAAAACAAGAATAAACTCGTTTTTTTCTGAGCTCATCATTCCACACGCTCCTGCTCAGAGCGGTGATTCATCTCTCGTGTTTCTCACGTATCACTGACCACACATCAATTATTAATGAGCCCTGACCTTATAATAATCATATATGTTGGTTTAGCTTGTCAGTGTGAATTAAATCCAAGTATTTATTTGTATTTTAACCGATTTAAAATCGAAACCAAAAGACAGTCTCCTCCCTTTTTTATTCCGGTAACTGCACCTGTAGGGGCGCTATTTCTCTCAGACAATGGAAGTCTAAGCACACACACTCAAACAGAGGGACAGAGTGATATGAGATGTCTGACAGTTTTTTAATTTTCTGTTATCCATACAGTGTTGTAAAGTCATGAAACTATGCATATTTACTCAGAATAACTTTTTTTCTGTATGAAAAAAGGTTTTGAAGTGTTTGGAATTTAAAAATGCAGGAAAATTAATAATTCCATCTTTATTGTCATTTTAAAAAATCCCCACGACAAAACCATCCAAGCTATCCAAAACCCATTCACAATTTAAGTTCCTCAATGTTTTTTCAACATGTACACCAAGTTTGGTGTGTATAGTGTTACTCTCCTCTGAGCAGTATGCATTAATTCACAGCTAAATGTAAAAAACAATCCACATTCAAATCAAAATAGCCGACTTCCTGTTGGTCGTAGCTGATGACTGTGAATTAGAAAGTTGTCCGTCTTGATAAGAACAATTTTTGTACTGAGTTTGGTGTCTGTAGCTAAAACTAACCCCCCCACTTTTGACAAAAGGTGGCGCTATAGAGTGCCTCTTCCACGCCCTCTTATGAACTTTTGCCAGTGTCTAGCTGTCACTAATACTGATATGTGTTCTGAGTTTGATGAAATTCTAAGCATGTTATATGCCTCAAAATCACCTGAGAAGTATTCCAGTTTGACATGTTGCCACGGCAACAATATTTTTAGATATCAATATCCCCCCAGCAGATTTATATCGGCTGTGTTTTAACATTATTCTGATGAAGTTTGAAGCAAATCGAGTAAAAATAAGATGCTGAATTCAAAGCATTTTGAAAATGACACACTTCCTGCTGCCACTTGGTGGCGCTATAACTTTGACTCCTAATAGTCACATATATGCGATCGACATCATACAATGAATAATCTGATGAAGTTTGATTAAAATTAGGAAATGTATGTGGATGGTATTAGACACTTCCTGTTTCTCATTTCTCGCCATAATTTCAACGCCTCGCCACGAGCAAACCGTTTGAGATATCAAAAATCCCCTGGCAATTTTTCATCCCCAATGTCTTGAGATCATGTTGACCGAGTTTGGCGGCAATCGAGTAAAAAACCTATGACAAGTATTTCAAATTCCAGAGCATGCGCTTTTTACATAACTCTAAATAGCTGACTTCCTGTTGGGCGGAGCCTATGATATGCAATACGAAAGTTGTTCGGCACGATGAGATCTATATGTGTACTGAGTTTCATATTAATACGTGCAAGTATGTGTGAGCTATACATCAACATTTATGACTGTGATCCAGGGGGCGCCGTAGAGCCCCTGTGCCACGCCCAGGTCTCAGCCTCTGCAGGCTCCTTCAGGCCACAGATTCCAAAGTGTGCGCAAATTTTCAAGAGTTTTTGAGTATGTTAAGGACCCCAAAAGCCCCCACAACTTTGACGACAAATATGAATAATAAACCCCAAATAGCCAACTTCCTGTTGGGCGGAGCCTATGATATGCAATACGAAAGTTGTTTGTATTGATGAGTTCTATATGTGTACCGAGTTTCGTATGTCTATGTGCAAGTATGTATGATATATGGCCCTCCATATTCCAGGGGGCGCTGTAGAGCCCCTGTGCCACGCCCGTGTATCAGTCTCTGCCCGGCCCTAATGGCCGCAGGTTCCAATGTGTGTGCCAATTTTCAAGACTTTTTAAGCATGTTAAGGGCCCCAAAAGCCCCCGAAACCTTGAAGAAAAATATAATAATAATAAATAATAATAATAACAAATAATCCTAAGGAAAACAATAGGGCTCTCGCCCTCCAGGCTTGAGCCCTAAATATAGCTGCAAGCAGCGATGGCGGGCTCAAGCCACCAATGCCATCGCCACCCCGGTGGCATCAGGTAAACTGTGCCCAGCGGGCACATGCATTCACAATATCCCTCTGGCAGTGAGGTTTTAAAGGATATGGCAGTTAAAGGGTTAATCCGAATCATCTAGACTTTAAAATCACATTCACAGAACAATATATATATATATATATAATATATATATATATATATAATATATATATATAATTATATATATATAATATATATATATATATTTATAACTTTAGTAACACTTTACATAAGATTCATTTATAAACATTATGTTAACATGAACAATATTTATATAGCATTCATTCATGTCAGTTAATATTCCAAACTTAAACATTAAAACATTGTTTTATTGTGATTTTTTTCCAAGCACATTTTACCAATTCCAAACCATATCAATCTTAATAACTACCATTATTTTTTATTTAATCATTTATGAGTGCTATACAATAGTCCAGGAAAGCTGGAAGAGAAAAACTCCTTATATTCATGTGTGCAGAATTATTAGGCATGTTTTCTTTTACAGATGAAATGCGCTAAAAAAGAGTTTTAACTCAAACTGTAAAGTCGAAAATTATGAAATACCCATGAGAAATATCAAACACAAATGCAATACAGAAATGGATAAGTTAAGACTTGACCATTGTACAAAAAATGCTGACTGGGTCATGAGGTCAGAAAAGAAGAAGAAAAAAAACAGGTCAAGAAGAACTGACAAAAAGAATTGCAAAATAATTAGGAATTAATGTGAAGATTAATTTTTAGTCAATTCTGCAAGACAGACTTTCAGGAAAGGAGGTGGAATAAAAATGAGCTCCTAAATCTTAATCCCGGATTCTGGAAGATATATTCCTCAAACCATCGGACAAGAGGAGGTGGTGCTGGTCCTTCACGAGTCACTCTAATCTGTTCATAAAGCCTATATATAAAGTCTTAATATATAGTATTTCACAATACTTCATGGTATTCTAATTAAATATTTTTTTGGAATCTTAGATCTCTCAGAACCTGACACATTGTAATTCTGAGACTCCAGGAAAGTGGCAGTTCTGTAAAATGTTGGCGCTGGAGACTAAATGCTCCCTGATAGTTTCACACCTAATTCACTTAACACACACACAACACACACACACACACACATTACCCACAGTGACAGAGGGACAGAGTGACATCAGATGTATGATAGTTTTTTTAATTTTCTATCATCCATATAGTGTTGTATAGTCATGAAACTATGCATATTTCCTCAGAATGACTTGTCTTCTATGTGTACATTTTTTTGAAGTGTTTAGAAGCTGCACTTTAAAAAAATAAAAGACATTTACTGGTTACTTTTTTACTGTTATTTCAAAAAATCACCACGACAAAACCATTCAAGCTATCCAAAATTCATTCGCATCTGTTCTGTAAGATAAATTCTTTAAACAGTGGTAAAAGAGGATGTGGTGCTGATCCTTCAAGAGTCACTCAAAACGTATCTGTCCATAAAGCCTATAAAGAATTATTCTTAATATACAGTTCACAATACTTCAGCTTGTTATTCTAATTAAGTGAGGGTCATTTTATCAGTAAAATACATAAAATTCATATTATTTTTCTTTGAAAGATTTCTATAAATGATTTAAATCATACTTGTTTCTACAATAATTATTTAAAAGTAATCCTATAGCTCCATCTGGTGGCCATTATTGGTACTAAGAATTGCAAGCTTGATTTATAAGTTATGATAGTTTTAATTTTATGCTGGCTCTTGAAAATGATAAAGCTATGAAACTTACTGTGCTTCCTTCAAATGATGACTTCTACGTATATAAAAAAATATGAAGAGTTTGGAATGAAAAAATTTAAAGATATAGTAAAATAACTATTGTATTTTTTTATGTTACTTTAATAAATCGCTATGGCCACACCATTTAAGGTATCCTAAACCCATTCACAATTTAACATCTTCAGTATATTAGCTTCATGTTAAAAAAGTTTTGGTGTGAACTACTTGTGTCTTCTTGGAGGAGTATGAATTCATTTACAGGCTGATTTTATCATAAATCCACAATAGAATTCTGAGTTCTGTATCAATCTGTGTTGTTGTTTGTTTATTTTTATTTTTTTATTTTTTCATAGGAAGATAACTGATCCTTTACTCTCCTTTTTAATAAATGTGCTTATAAACCAAATACAAGCTATTTATAGCTGTATTTATAAACTGCTTACTACTGACTATTAATATGTGGGACAAGGCCTTATAAGCATGAACTGACTATTTACTTTTTGAGTTTGAAATTATTATTTGCAGCACAAATAAGGTTTTTTAAGATTTTTAAAAATCCCTAAAACTGTAAGAAAAGGATAGGCCTTAGATTCTAATGTGAGTGGCTAAATTTATTTGTTTTAAACTATAATGCATAAACTATGAAATTATACAAAATATTATAAAAAGTACAACAGTTATTGTTTTCCAATGTTTTTTAGATTTACATGTTAGCCTACTGCAATCATTCTAAAACAGCTTGAATAAAACCTGTTAATATTTATTATAGACCACTGTAACTGTGTATAATCTAACAAACAAGTTTATTATGAAAATAAAAGTGTGTACACCAGATAAATTGGACGATAAAGAAATTGCTAACAATAGTATAATAGAGCATGTTTTAGGTTTTTAGGCGTTTAGATGCAGAAATGGACAAATCAAATGTAAAATAAAATGTAATTGATTTAATTAAATATAGATTAAGTCTTGTTAGAGCAAAAATAATAAATAAATACGTACACACATTAAAAAAGCAGCCAAGATGAATGAGTTAAATTTTTTATATAGATTAAATTGAAGACAGAAGCAGCTGGTATATGCGGTCACTTAATATTCAAATCCAGTAGATCCACTTCAGATTTATTTCTCAACAGTTATGTTCACGTGGCTGTTTTCGTTTATATCGCCAAGCTATTATGTGTTTGAAATAGTCTTGTCCGTGATGTGTTCGTTCTTACGACGAAAGGCAGAATCCTGCAGCTCGAGAGATATATGTTATTCTGCCAGTCGCGCTTTCAAATAGTCTTGCACACTTAAACGGGTCACAAACACCTGCATTTAGCTCTTGTAGTGTTACAATGGGTGTATTGTGTGCATTTTGTAATATTTTATTTGAAAAAGCTCTTAAACAAGAATAAATTCGTTTGTTTTGAACTTGTGACACTGTACGCGCTGATCGGAGGCGTGATTTCAGATAGGCAGCCGCAAATATTTCATTTTCACACAAACAGTTCAAAAACATCTGAATTTAGCTCTTGGTGTGTTCTAATTGGTGAATTGTGTATCGTCTTTAATATTTTATTTGTTAAA